>NC_057797.1:618072494-618088238 GCF_018294505.1 Triticum aestivum
CGCAATGCTCACTGTTCATCCCAGAGGCAGCATCGATCAGCTTCAGTTAGCAGCAGTAGCGAAGGAATCGCTCGATCGGGTTCAGTTAACAGCCAACGATCGATCGCTTGGGTTCAGTAACGCGTAGCCTGCAATGCAATTGCTCGGGTTCAGTTAGAGCCCAACGCCTCGCTCGGGTTCAGTTAGAGCCAACGCCTCGCACACACGCGCGTACGTGTACGAGAGAAACGCGCATCGCTCGGCCCCCGACCTCCCACCGTAACCGGGAACTCCCCAAAATTTTCCTCGCCCTCGCTTCTACCATGGTTTTTTCCGTCCTGGACGGCCCAAAGAATGTCATGCAGCTGCGTCTCTGGCCCGCCCAGGACGAAAAGCCCATTCTCTGTCATGATTTTTTATCATAGAAGTAGGAGCCCACCACATCTATGATGATACCGGGTTTTGTCACAATTATCGTCATAGAAGTGTCATATGTATGACAGAAAAAAATTCGTTCGGCCCAAAATGTCACGGATGTGTCTTTTTTTGTAGTGTTGTGATTTTTAGGCTTGTCAACTGTGGCAACTAGGGAGTCATCATCAAGATCCAAACCCAAGTCATGGTGGAGTGTCACAGAACCCATCGCCGTGATATGATCTTGCTGACAATGCTCTATGAATGGTGTTGGAGATATAACTACTGAGTATAAACCATCCAGGAGGGGCTGGGTTATACCCATAAGAAGTTATTCATATAGAAGCCCATGAAGACAAGGAGCATGGCGCTTTACTATAAGAGATTTAAAGGCCCATGTCCCAAAGGCGGGTTAGAGCCCGTAGATATAAACCGCCATAAGGTGTGTAACTTGTGTTGTGGGATAGGACAGGATAGAAACTGAGCCGGACACGTTTATGAGCCAGCCGAGATTCTGCAAACCGCCAGGCGTCAACATGTGTATATAAAGGGACGACCCGACGACGGTTTAAGGACAAGAAACGACAACTCGAGAGCAAGGCAAAGCGGATTCGCTCCCTGGTCATCAAAACCCTAGCAATCCCATCATAACTGGAGTAGGCTTTACCCTCACCGCAAGGGGCCGAACCAGTATAATTCCTTGTGTCCTTTGTCCGCTTTAACCCCTTTAAGCTAACTACATTGCGATGGCTCCACGACTAAGTCCTCGCACTAGGACATCTGCCATGACAATCCCACTACAGTTGGTGCCCGCCGTGGGGCTATCGCACAATGGTTTCAAGTTCTTATAGGGCAGCTTCGAAGGGCTCAAGGGATATGTTGTGGGCCGGATGACCAAGAGTCGTCACGACAAGCTCTACATCGACGATGAAGGCTGGGGCCCCGAGGCCGTTTCAATTGAGTATGGATATAGGGTCCCCTTCGGCGGTATTCATGTCTTCATTGGCAAGATCAGTGAACCTGGCCCTGAGCCGGACATCTGCACCGACATCGTTGAGACGGCTCAGCGTGCGAGATCTGCCCGGGTTCAGCCTGCCATAAAGCGTGCCTTTGTGGGAGTCATCCACGGAGTGGAATTTGAGGATATATCGGTATCTGGTGGTGAAACCATCGTTTATTCTGATGACAAGTCATCTACCGGAGAGACCGAGTCATTGTACCAACTGCAACATGGCCGGTTTGGGGGCTGTTCCGATGGCGATAGTATTCCAGACCCCCTTGATCCGCCGAGCCGAGTTGCGATCTTCATGGACGGTGCGTAGTCAGCGCAATATTCTTCAACTGCAGCAGCGATGATCTCCGATTCAGCAGCAGCGACAGCAGCTGGTGCAGGAGGCCCTGCTCCACCGCCGGCTCAGGTTTTGTCCGATTTGTTCGACGCTTTGGCAACACTGCTAGTGGCTGAAGTTAACGCGACGAATCAGGATCAGCATAATGCAGAAGTCACGAAAGTGAAGGATCGGATAGCTCAAGCCAAGGCAGACCTGGCAGCTGAGAACACCAGGATGGCTACGGAGCGGGCCGAGTTGGATGCACAGGCGTATCAGCTTAAGCTGGATCAGAACGCATCAAACGATGTAATGAGGAGAAGGTACCGGTCCCACCTACCTCCGGTTTATGAGCCAATGAATCTCTTTAACACACCAGGAGCAGGAACCAGTAACCAGCCAGTGGTAAACCGGGCAGAAGCACCTGGAACGGTGGCGCCGGTTCAGCCGCGCATAGTGGATCTGCCTCATCAGAATATCTCGTCCCAGCACGTCTCAACGCCTCTGAGTCATTACTCCAACCCCCTGGATAACATAGTCGCCGCCTCTTCACGATTGGCAGCCCTCCTAGTCGAGGATGAGTCCCCCGTAGCGGTTGAGACGCGACGGGCTAGGGAGCTCCTTCAGGCAGCTTTGACTCAGCAACAGGCATATTCATACAGCCGCGAGAGGATTCATTCCACCCCCGCCCAAGCAGAGTTACAGCAGGCACTTTGATGAACCGGCTGTGTCAAGCAATGCGCGGGACCGTAACCCACCTCAAGGGTATAATCAGGCAGGTGGTGGTCCTAATGCTCGGGATTTGGTGGATCAGGGAAGAGCATGTCGAGAAGCTGAGTTAGCGGCACAATACGTGGCCCGTCTGCTTATTCCGGTTCATCCAACAACTTCGGTGGGGCCAGGAGTTACCTCCAGCTCTTTGGGGGTGCCGTGTCTCGTCCCGGCTCTACGTAATGTATGGCTGCCCAAGGATTTCAAAGGACCCCGCAAAGTGCCCAATTATACTGCTGATTTACCCCTTGGGTCATGGATCGAAAGCTATGAGATGGCAATGGAGATGCTGGATGTGGATGATGCGGCATGTGCTAAATACTTCACCATGATGTTGGAAGGAACAACTCGTACTTGGATGAAAAGTTTGCCAGCTAACTCCAACGGGTCGTGAGCTGCGTTAAAGGCCCGGTTTATCCAGAATTTCAAGGACACATGCAAGCAGCCCATGTCAATTGTAGACTTAGCCGCATGTGTCCAAGAAGAAGGTGAATCGACAACTCATTGGGTGCGCCCGGTTTCGGAAATCTTGCATTCATCGGACCGCATTAACGCTGATACAGCAGTCTTAATATTGGAGGGCAATTGCTGGTTCATGCCCTTGAAGCTGAAATTGGGACACCTCTGATAACCCACAAGTATAGGGGATCGCAACAGTTTTCGAGGGTAAAGTATTCAACCCAAATTTATTGATTCGACACAAGGAGAGCCAAAGAATATTCTCAAGTATTAGCAGCTGAGTTGTCAATTCAACCACACCTGGAAACTTAATATCTGCAGCAAAGTGTTTAGTAGCAAAGTAATATGATAGTAGTGGTAACGGTAGCAAAAGGTAACAGTAGTAAAAGTAATGTTTTTGGTATTTTGTAGTGATGATAGCAATAGCAATGGAAAAGTAAATAAGCGGAGAACAGTATATGGAAAGCTCGTAGGCAATGGATCGGTGATGGAGAATTATGCCAGATGCGGTTCATCATGTAACAGTCATAACCTAGGGTTACACAGAACTAGCTCCAGTTCATTGATATAATGTAGGCATGTATTCCGAATATAGTCATACGTGCTTATGGAAAAGAACATGCATGACATCTTTTATCCTACCCTCCCGTGGCAGCGGGGTCCTTACGGAAACTAAGGGATATTAAGGCCTCCTTTTAATAGAGTACTGGAACAAATCATTAACACATAGTGAATACATGAACTCCTAAAACTACGGTCATCACCGGTAAGTATCCCGATTATTGTCACTTCGGGGTTAACGGATCGTAACACATAATAGGTGACTATAGACTTGCAAGATAGGATCAAGAACACTCATATATTGATGAAAACATAATAGGTTCAGATCTGAAATCATGGCACTCGGGCCCTAGTGACAAGCATTAAGCATAGCAAAGTCATAACAACATCAATCTCAGAACATAGTGGATACTAGGGATCAAACCCTAACAAAACTAACTCGATTACATGATAGATCCCATCCAACCCATCACCGTCCAGCGAGCCTACGATGGAATTACTCATGCACGGCGGTGAGCATCATGAAATTGGTGATGAAGGATGGTTGATGATGACGATGGCGATGGATTCCCCTCTCCGGAGCCCCGAACGGACTCCAGATCAGCCCTCCCAAGAGGTTTTAGGGCTTGGCGGCGGCTCCGTATCGTAAAACGCGATGATTTCTTCTCTCTGATTTTTTTCCCTGAAACACAATATATGGAGTTGGAGTTGGAGTCGGATAGGCAACAGGGGGCCCATGAGGTAGGGGGCGCGCCCTAGGGGGAAGGCGCGCCCCCCATCCTCGTGGAGAGGTGGTGGGCCCTCTGGCCTTCATCTTTTGCATGTATTTTTCATATTTTCTGAAAATTTGCTCCGTGAAGTTTCAGGTCATTCTGAAAATGTTTGTTTCTGCACATAAATAACACCATGGTAATTCTGCTGAAAACATCGCCAGTCCGGGTTAGTTCCATTCAAATCATGCAAGTTAGAGTCCAAAACAAGGGCAAAAGTGTTTGGAAAAGTAGATACTACGGAGACGTATCAACTCCCCCAAGCTTAAACCTTTGCTTGTCCTCAAGCAATTCAGTTGACAAACTAAAAGTGATAAAGAAAAACTTTTACAAACTCTGTTTGCTCTTGTTGTTGTAAATATGTAAAGCCAACATTCAAGTTTTTAGCAAAGATTATAACTAACCATATTCACAATAACACATAGGTCTCAAGTTTACTCATATCAATAGCATAATCAACTAGCGAGCCATAATAATAAATCTCGGATGACAACACTTTCTCAAAACAATCATAATATGATATAACAAGGTGGTATCTCGCTAGCCCTTTCTGAGACCGCAAAACATAAATGCAGAGCACCTTTAAAGACCAAGGACTGACTAGACATTGTAATTCATGGTAAAAGAGATCCAGTCAAGTCATACTCAATGTAAACTAAAAGTAATGAATGCAAATGACAGCGGTGCTCTCCAACTGGTGCTTTTTAATAAGAGGATGATGACTCAGCATAAAAGTAGATTGATGGGCCCTTTCGCAGAGGGAATCAGGGATTTGTAGAGGTGCCAGAGCTCGGTTTTGAAATAGAGGTGAATAATATTTTGAGAGGTATACTTTCATTGTCAACATAACAACCAAGAGATGGCGATATCTTCCATGCTACACACATTATAGGCGGTTCCCAAACAGAATGGTAAAGTTTATACTCCCCCTTCCACCAACAAGCATCAATCCATGGCTTGCTCGAAACAACGAGTGCCTCCAACTAACAAGAGTCCCAGGGGGAGTTTTGTTTGCAATTATTTTGATTTAGTTTGCATAAAGCATGGGAGTGGGCATCCTGGTGACCAGCCATTTATCTCGTGAGTGAGGAGCGGAGTCCACTCCTCTTGAGAATAACCCGCCTAACATGGAAGATACAGACAACCCTAGTTGATACATGAGCTATTCGAGCATACAAAACAGGATATTTATTTGAAGGTTTAGAGTTTGGCACATACAAATTTACTTGGAACGGCAGGTAGATATCGTATATAGGTAGGTATGGTGGACTCATATGGAATAACTTTGGGGTTTAAGGAGTTTGGATGCACAAGCAGTATTCCCGCTTAGTACAGGTGAAGGCTAGCAAAAGACTGGGAAGCGACCAGCTAGAGAGCGACAACAGTCATGAACATGCATTAAAATTAATCAACACCGAATGCTAGCATGAGTAGGATATAATCCACCATGAACATAAATATTGAAGGCTATGTTGATTTTTTTTCAACTACATGCGTGAACATGCGCCAAGTCAAGTCACTTAAATCATTCAGAGGAGGATACCACCCTATCATACCACATCATAACTATCTCAGTAGCATGTTGGCACGCAAGGTAAACCATTATAACTCATAGCTAATCAAGCATGGCACAAGAAACTATGATCTCTAGTTGTCATTGCAAACATGTTTATTCATAATAGGCTGAATCGGGAACGATGAACTAATCATATTTACAAAAACAAAAGAGGTCGAGTTCATACCAGCTTTTCTCATCTCAGCCAGTCCATCATATATCATCATAATTGCCTTTCACTTGCACGATCGAATGATGTGAATAATAATAGTGCACGTGCATTGGACTAAGCTGGAATCTGCAGGCCTTCAATAAACAGGAGAAGACAAGGCAATATGGGCTCTTTTGTCAGATAAACAATAATGCATATAAGAGCCATTTCAACAATTTAATTATGGTCTTCTCCTATCGACCCCCAAAGAAAAGAAAAGAAACAAAACTATTTACATGGGAAAGCTCCCAACAAGCAAAAGAAGAACAGGAAATATTTTTGGGTTCTCTTTTTAATGACTACTACAAGCATGGAAATTAAACTGATCAAAAGCTATAACTATTTTTTTTGGTTTTTCTTAAGGTTTATTAAACACACAAGAAGAAAGCATAAAAAAGGAAAATAAACTAGCATCGATGATACAATGAAAAAGTATGAGCACCGACATCTAGCAATGAGTGTGTGAACATAAATGTAATGTCGGTGGGAAATACGTACTACCCCAAGCTTAGGCTTTTAGCCTAAGTTGGTCTACGGCCAAGGCTGGCCTGGCGGATATCCATAATAATAGTTGGGGTCGTACTGTGATGCAGCGGCTATCGCCTCCTGAGCTGCAGTGTGGCGACGAGCGGCCTCCGCCCTCCTCTCGTACTCATCTGCCTCATCTCTGGTACTAACATAGCTTCCTCTTGCCTGATAATCAAAGAAGGTAGGAGCAGGGAGAGCAATACGTACAGCACGACGTCTATCAAAGATTAAGCAATATTGGAGAGGTAAGAAGGAGGTAATTCAATATCATCTTCGTGCATGTCTACACCAAGAAAATCAGCTAAGCGGGTTGCATAAATTCCACCAAAGAAATCTCCATTAAATCTATTAAGATGCAACCTACGCGCAACAATGGCTCCCAAATTATAAGATTTATCTCCCAACACAGCACTCCTAAGAATACTGAGGTCGGGGACACATGTGTGACATGCTTCATCCTTACCATTAATGCATCTACCTATGAAGAGAGAAAAATAATGTATAGCAGGAAAGTGAATGCTCCCTATGGTAGCTTGTGTTATATCTCTAGATTCTCCCATAGTTATACTAGCAAGAAAATCTCTAAATTCAGATTTGCGAGGATCCCTTATACTCCCCCATTGTGGAAATTTGCAAGCAGTGGTAAAATTCTCTAAGTCCATAGTGTAAGAATTATCATAAAGATCAAACATTACAGTTGGAGAATTACGTGAAGTTGAAAATGCAAACCTCCTCACAAAGGTACTGGTGAGGTTGTGATACTGGCTGCACTTCTCTTCCTCGAAGCTCACAAGATCAGCGTTACGCAAATATGCGTTGAATTCTTCCTTAATTCCTGCTTGATCCATAAAGTTCTTAGAAGGCCATTCACAAGGACGCACTGGAGCGTCTCTTGGTGGCTAGTCATTAGCATCACGCATTGCAAGCCTGGGTCCTTGCTTCCTTGAAGAACCACCTTGGAACATTTTCCTAAGAATATTTCTTCCTTTGAAAAATTCTGAATTTTTTTAGTAACTTCAAAATAAAAGTAAACCAAACTCAATAATATTTATAGCAACTACTCCTGCAAGTGCCTAGAGCCTATATCATGCATCAAAACTACTTGGAACCATATAAATTTGACAAGGAAGCTCAAGAACAGGGTCACCTAAGCAGCAAAAATTTGCAATGAATAAAGCACTAGAACAAAAACTAATTGGACCAATGGAGGAGTCACATACCAAGGAACAATCTCCCCAAGCAGTTTTGTGAGAGGTGCTTTGAGCAAGGAGATTGAAAATGGCAGCAAAGTGAGCTAGATCTCGTGCTTGAGCTGGATATTCGTGTTTGGGGGAGGAAGAAGGAGTTTATGGGTGAAAGGATAAGTGGAGGAGGGCCACCGTGGGCCCACAAGGCAGGGGGCGCGCCCTCCACCCTCGTGGGCAGGTGGTTGACCCCCCTGCTGTGTTCTCAGTGCCAAATATTCTCAAATATTCTAGAAAAAATCATATTTAAATTTCAGGGCATTCGGAGAACTTTTATTTTCGAGGTATTTTTATATTGCACGGATAATCAGATAACAGACAAAAAAATATTTATTTTCATTTTATTTAATATAAGTAGAAGAAAGTAAAAGTGGGGTACAAAAGGTTGTGCCTTCTAGTTTCATCCATCTCATGATCATCAAAAGGAATCCACTAACAAGATTGATCAAGTCTTGTTAACAAACTCATTCCGAATAACATGGACCGGAGAAATTTCGAATAACACTATGTTACCTCAACAGGGATATGCACATTCCCAATAATAAGAATATCATATTTCTTCTTGACAGTAGGAAAAGGAAATTCAAAACCTCCAAATATAATTGATGGAATTTTTCCAAGTTGATACTATGAACTTGAGGTTGTTTCCTCGGAAAGTGTACCATGTGCTCATTACCATTAACATGAAAAGTGACATTGCCTTTAGTGCAATCAATAACAGCCCCTACAGTATTCAAAAAGGGTCTTCCAAGAATAATAGACATACTATCGTCCTCGGGAATATTAAGAATAACAAAGTTCGTTAAAATAGTAACGTTTGCAACTACAACAAGCACATCCTTACAAATACCGACGGGTATATTAGTTGATTTATCAGCCATTTGCAAAGATATTTCAGTAGGTGTCAACTTATTCAAATCAATTCTACGATATAAAGAGAGAGGCATAACACTAACACCGGCTCCAAAATCACATAAAGCGGTTTTAACATAATTTCTTTTAATGGAGCATGGTATAGTTGGTACACCGGGATCTCCAAGTTTCTTTGGTATTCCACCCGTAAAAGTATAATTAGCAAGCATGGTGGAAATTTCAGCTTCCGGTATCTTTCTTTTATTTGTAATAATATCTTTCATGTACTTGGCATAAGGATTGGTTTTGAGCATATCAGTTAATCGCATACGCAAAAAGATAGGTCTAATCATTTCAGCAAAGCGCTCAAAATCCTCATCATCCTTTTTCTTGGATGGTTTGGGAGGAAAAGGCATGGGTTTCTATACCCAAGGTTCTCTTTCTTTACCATGTTTCCTAGCAACAAAGTCTTTCTTATCATAATGTTGATTCTTTGATTGTGGGTTATCAAGATCAACAACAGGTTCAATTTCTACATCATTATCATTACTAGGTTGAGCATCATCATGAACATTATCATTAACACTAGTTTCAAGTTCATTACCAGATTGAGTTTTAGGATCATAAATAGAAATATCATTTGGATTCTCAGGTGGTTCAATAACAGGTTCACTAGAAGCATGCAAAGTCCTATCATTTTTCTTTTTCTTCCTTTTAGAAGGACTAGGTGCATCTATATTATTTCTCTAAGAATCTTGCTCAATTATCTTAGGATGGCCTTCAGGATACAAAGGTTCCTGAGTCATTTTACCACCTCTAGTCATAACTCTAACAGCATTATCATTATCCTTACTATTCAATTCATTGAGCAAATCATTTTGAGCATTAAGTACTTGTTCTACTTGAATTGTAACCATAGAAGCATGTTTACTAATAAGTTTAAGTTCACCTTTGACATTGGCCATATAATCACCGAAGTGTTCAAGCATATTTGAATTGTATTTCAATTGTCTTCCAAAATAAGCATTAAAGTCTTCTTGCTTAGCCTTAAATTTATCAAACTCATCTAAGCATGGGCTAGCAAACTTAGTAAATGGGATTTCAGCTTTATCATATCTATAGAGAGAATTTACCTTTACTATCTGTGTCGGGTTATCAAGACCATGAGTTTCTTCAATAGGTGAAGGATTTGGATTATATGTTTCTTCAACAGGCGGTAAATTAAGACCATGTATTTCTTCAATAGGAGGTAAATTCTTAACATCTTCAACTTTAATACCCTTTTCTTTCATAGATTTCTTTGCCTCTTACATATCTTCAGGACTGAGAAATAGAATACCCCTCTTCTTCGGAGTTGGTTTAGCAATAGGCTCAGGAATTGGCTCCGGAGGTGTCCAATTATTTTCATTTGTCAACATATTATCAATAGAATTTCAGCTTCATCCGGTGTTCTTTCCCTGAAAATAGAACCAGCACATCTATCCAGGTAATCTCTTGAGGCATCGGTTAGTCCGTTATAAAAGATATCAAGTATTACATTTTTCTTAAGAGGATGATCAGGCAAAGCATTAAGTAATTGGAGAAGCCTCCCCCAAGCTTGTGGGGGACTCTCTTCTTCAATTTGCACAAAATTATATATATATCCCTTAAAGCAGCTTGTTTCTTATGAGCAGGGAAATATTTAGCAGAGAAGTAATAAATCATATCCTAGGGACTACGCACACAACTAGGATCAAGATAATTAAACCATATCTTAGCATCACCCTTTAATGAGAACGGAAATATTTTAAGGATATAAAAGTAACGAGTTCTCTCATCTTTAGTGAACAGGGTGGCTATATCATTCAATTTAGTAAGATGTGCCACAACAGTTTCAGATTCACCATGAAAAGGATCAGATTCAACCAAAGTAATTATATCAGGATCAACAGAGAATTCATAATCCTTATCAGTAGCAAAGATAGGTGAAGTAGCAAAAGCAGGGTCAGGTTTCATTCTAGCATTTAGAGATTGCTTACTCCATTTAGCTAATAACCTTTCGAGTTCATTTCTATTTATGCAAGCTAAAATAGCTAAAGAAGCTTCTTGATCAAAAACATAACCCTTAGGAATAACAAGTGATTCTTCATCATCACTTTCATCAGTATCATCAGATTCAATATTTTCAATCTCTCTAGCCCTAGCAAGTTGTTCATCAAGAAAATCACTAAGTGGCACAGTAGTATCAGGCATAGAGGTAGTTTCATCATAAGTATCATGCATAGGAGAAGTGGCATCATCAATAACATGCGACATATCAGAACGAATAGCAGAAGTAGGTGTAGGTGTCGCAAGCTTACTCAAAACAGAAGGTGAATCAAATGCAGAGCTAGATGGCAGTTCCTTACCTCCGCTCGTAGCGAGGGATAGATCTTGGTTTTTGGATCTCTCAAGTTCTTCATAACGATAAGAAGATATATATCCCAAGTGACTCAAAGAATAGAGCTATGCTCCCCGGCAACGGCGCCAGAAAATAGTCTTGATAACCCACAAGTATAGGGGATCGCAAAAGTTTTTGAGGGTAAAGTATTCAACCCAAATTTATTGATTCGACACAAGGAGAGCCAAAGAATATTCTCAAGTATGAGCAGCTGAGTTGTCAATTCAACCACACCTGGAAACTTAATATCTGCAGCAAAGTGTTTAGTAGCAAAGTAATATGATAGTAGTGGTAATGGTAGCAAAAGGTAACAGTAGTAAAAGTAATGTTTTTGGTATTTTGTAGTGATGATAGCAATAGCAACGGAAAAGTAAATAAGCGGAGAACAATATATGGAAAGCTCGTAGGCAATGGATCGGTGATGGAGAATTATGCCAGATGCGGTTCATCATGTAACAGTCATAACCTAGGGTTACACAGAACTAGCTCCAGTTCATTGATATAATGTAGGCATGTATTCCGAATATAGTCATACGTGCTTATGGAAAAGAACTTGCATGACATCTTTTGTCCTACCCTCCTGTGGCAGCGGGGTCCTTACGGAAACTAAGGGATATTAAGGCCTCCTTTTAATAGAGTACCGGAACAAAGCATTAACACATAGTGAATACATGAACTCCTCAAACTACGGTCATCACCGGTAAGTATCCCGATTATTGTCACTTCGGGGTTAACGGATCATAAAACATAATAGGTGACTATAGACTTGCAAGATAGGATCAAGAACACTCATATATTGATGAAAACATAAAAGGTTCAGATCTGAAATCATGGCACTCGGGCCCTAGTGACAAGCATTAAGCATAGCAAAGTCATAACAACATCAATCTCAGAACATAGTGGATATTAGGGATCAAACCCTAACAAAACTAACTCAATTACATGATAGATCCCATCCAACCGATCACCGTCCAGCAAGCCTACAATGGAATTACTCACGCACGGCGGTGAGCATCATGAAATTGGTAATGGAGGATGGTTGATGATGATGATGGCGACGGATTCCCTTCTCCAGAGCCCCGAACGGACTCCAGATCAGCCCTCCCGAGAGGTTTTAGGGCTTGGCGGCGGCTCCGTATCGTAAAACGCGATGATTTCTTCTCTCTGGTTTTTTTTCTCCCTGAAACACAATATATGGAGTTGGAGTTGTAGTCGGATAGGCAATAGGGGGCCCACGAGGTAGGGGGCGCGCCCTAGGGGGGCAGGCGCGCCCCCATCCTCGTGGAGAGGTGGTGGGCCCTCTGGCCTTCATCTTTTGCAGGTATTTTTCATATTTTCTAAAAAGTTGCTCCATGAAGTTTCAGGTCATTCCGAGAATGTTTGTTTCCGCACATAAATAACACCATGGTAATTCTGCTGAAAACAGCGTCAGTCCGGGTTAGTTCCATTCAAATCATGCAAGTTAGAGTCCAAAACAAGGGCAGAAGTGTTTGGAAAAGTAGATACGACGGAGACGTATCAGGCTCAAGCGTCATTGCAATGACATGGGAACGCTTATGGAAGCTCTGGTTAAGTATGCCGATTCTGATAGTAGCAAGGACCCCGAGTCTGATGATGAAAAGCCGGGGAAGGGAAAGAAGAGTGGCGGTAATAAGGCGTAGCAGCATAACCCGACGGGTCATGGAAACAACGGTAAGCGCAAAGCATATAACAGTTTGGATTTTGTAGCTAACACCAACACACAGAATAACAATCAGCATCGCAAGGGTAAACCGCCCCGGCGGGGTGGAGGGTCAAGTGTCAATCTCGAGGGCCTGTTAAACCAGCCCTGCCCAAGGCATGGGACGCGAGAGAGACCAGCCACGCACCTTTGGAAGGATTGCTTTATTATGCGGGAGTTCAAAAACTTGGATCTTTTCCAATACGATCATGGACCGCCCGATGGTTCAGGAGGCGGTTCCCATGGGCCGGGTTATGGTGGAGGCAGTTCTGGTTCAGGATTTCAAGGCAACCAAAGTGGACATGGCATTCAAGGCAGTCAGGGCAACCAGGATAATTATAATCATCAGGGGAATCAGCAGCAGCAATCGGGTTACCAGAGCAATCCGAAGCAGTTGAATAGTGGGCAGTATCATGTCTTCACCACTAGCTTATGAAGGCGCGATCAGAAGCTTCATAAAAGGGCAGTAAACTCCGTTGAACCAGCAGTACCTCGTTATCTGCGCTGGTCTAAACAACCCATTTTGTGGAGTCGAGAGGATCATCCACCCCGGGTTGATAACCCGGGTCATCTGGCATTGGTGGTGGCACCTCAGGTTGGGGGGTACAAGTTTACCAAGGTGCTCATGGATGGAGGGAGCAGTATCAATATCCTTTTTTATGAAACCTTCCGTCGCATGGGGTTGACAGATAAAAATCTTAAACCGTCGAACACTGTTTTCCATTGCATGGTACCTGGTAAATCGGCGTATCCAGTTGGTAAGATAGCTCTGGAGGTTTCTTTTGGAGATGATCATGATTCAAGATCAGAGGCACTGACTTTTGAAGTGGTGAAAATGAAGAGCCCATATCATGCCCTGTTTGGACGGCCGGCTTATGCTAAGTTCATGGCAAGGCCCTGTTATGTTTATCTGCAGCTCAAGATGCCAGGTCATAAGGGGACCATTACGGTACACGGCAGTCGTAACATTGCTTTGGAATGTGAAGAAGGTGATGCGGCCTATGCCGAGTCGCTTTGTGCAACAGAGGAGTTGAAGTTCTACAAGGACAATGTGGATCCGGCAGATATGACTTCTCTGAAAAAGCCAACTACAGAGCATGATCCGGCCTTGAAGTTTAAATAGGCTGATGAGACTAAGCTGGTTGACTTTGTTCCTGGCGATTCATCCAAGTAGTTTAGCATCAGCGCTAACTTAGATCCGAAATAGGAAAGCGTGCTCATCGAGTTCATCCGTGAGAACCGCGACATCTTTGCATGAAAACCTTCTGACATGCCAGGTGTACCGAGGGAACTCACTGAGCACACTCTTAATATTGATCCTAAGTTTAAAATGGTCAGGCAGTTTCTCCATCGTTTCAATGAAGAAAGGCGTAAGGCCATTGGTGATGAGGTAGCCCGGCTCTTGGCAGCAGGGTTTATTGTGGAGGTTTTTCACCCTGAGTGGTTAGCTAACCCGGTGCTAGTGCTTAAGAAGAACGACACTTGGTGGATGTGTGTGGACTACACAGATTTGAACAAGGCTTGTCCAGCTGATCCCTTTGCTCTCCCTCGTATTGATCAAATCATTGATACTACGGCGGGTTGTGAGCGTTTGAGCTTTCTGGATGCTTATGCTGGTTATCATCAGATCAAAATGGCAGTTAAGGACCAGGAGAATACAACTTTTATAACTCCCTTTGGAGCCTTCTGCTATGTATCTATGCCTTTTGGGCTCAAGAGTGCCCAGGCGACTTATCATCATTGTGTGCAGAATTGTCTTCATGACCAGATTGGGCGCAATGTTCATGCTTATGTGGATGATATTGTGGTGAAGTCCGGAAAGGAGGCGATGTTGATAACTGACTTGAAGAAAACCTTTGATAATATTCGGGTCTATAAGATGATGCTTAATCCGGCCAAGTGTGTTTTTGGTGTTCCGGCAGGCAAGCTCTTGGGTTTTCTAGTGTCTAACAGGGGTATTGAAGCTAATCCGGAAAAAATCAAAGCTATTACGTCTCTGGCTAAACCGGCATGTATCAACGATGTTCAACGTCTGGCGGGCCGTATTGCAGCATTGAGCCGATTTATCAGCCATTTGGGAGAGAAGGCTATCCCTTTATATCAGATGATGAAAAAGACAGATAATTTTGTCTGGAGTGATGTTGCTAATGCGGTGTTTGAGGACTTGAAAAAGAAGTTAGTTGAGCCACCTATCCTTGCTGCTCCGGTCGATAAAGAGCCACTGTTGTTATATGTGGCTGCTAATGCTCGGGCTGTTAGTGTAACATCCCAAATTTTCAATTTGGAATGTTATACATTAGGTCATCATTGCATATCATATTTTATTGCATTTTGGCTTGATCCTAGAAATTCTACGCAACTCAAGGACCCACGGGGAGAGTTGGGGATTTTGTTAATTTCATATTTGAGTTTTCTCAAAATTTGAAAAGAGGATCATTTGGTTTGATTATTTTTTTCCTTCCTAATATTTCTAAAATAAAAATATATGAGAGGATATAAAATGACTTCTCCAAGATAGATGAAATATTAGAGGAAAAATATATATTAAAATCAAATAAATGTTTTATTTGGATTTTATTGCAACTTTTTTGCATTAGAGAATTGCACGTTTTCAAAATTGCACTTTAGGGCCAAGAAAATGTTCATCTTGTTCCAAATATTTTATTTAGATGGTGAAAATTTGTTTTGGTATTTTTAGATTTTTATTTATTTTTCTAGGATTTATTTTCGTTGGAACATTATTTAAAAAAAGGGGAAGCCCGCCGGACCGAACTGGGCCAAGGCCCAGTTGGCCCAGCCTCCCCGCGCCGCCGTCTCCCTCGCGGAGACCGCGACCGCCACGCCGCAGCTCGCCATGGCCGAGTTGGCCACGCCTCCCCGCCCCCTCCCTCAAGCCACCTCTCCCCCTTTAAAAGCCGACCCGGACCCCCTGG
>NC_057797.1:618088741-618119129 GCF_018294505.1 Triticum aestivum
CCCGCGCCGCCGCCCCACTCGCCAGAAGCCGCCGGAGCCGCGTCGGAGTTCGCAAATCTCGTCGTCCAGTTTTTTCAGTTTAGGTAAAAACCGTCAGGTTTCTTTAAAACCCTAGTTTGGTTTTTTTTATTAGATCGGTTCGCCGGTTTTCTCGGTTTAGTTACTTAGCAGACATTCGTCCGTACGTTCGTTTCAAGGAACGGTGTTCACTCGTTAGCCGCAGACAGCGAACATTCATTTGTTAGCCTGTTCGTCAGTTTTTCTTTTTCCAGGGTTTTTCCGTGATTATTTTCGATCGTGATTTCTGATCCAATTTTTGTTTTAGTTTATCTTTTCGCTCGTTTATCGGAATTAGGCGATTCAAGCGCCTAGATCTTCGTCTCGAAGTCCTCTTTCCGTTTAACCAACTTGAAAAAGATTTTGGTACTGTAAAATTTGACTTTAGTCCAGTTTAGTAATCGGATCTTGTTTCTTTCGCAGTTTGAGTTTCGTTGCTCCGTTTGATTTGATTCTTTTTGCAAACCGGAGTTCTTAAGTTGAACTTTCTAGTTAGATCTTCTTACTCGTTTTTTACCTATGCTTCTTCGATTGTTTGCTTATGTACGCTATTGTTTGTTTGCGATAGAACACCCGGAGTGTGAAGCGTGGTACTACGAGTCTCTAGGTTTTGCGGATCATCAGCAAGGCAAGTAACACTTTGATCATACCCCTTGATCACCCAGTTTTTATGCATTAGTTCCAATCCTCAAACATTGCATGATTAGTTTGTGATATAACATGTGGGTTTGGGAAGTAGTTGATGAGGTAGAACCTATTGCCCTGATATTATCAAACCCTTGGGAGTTACTTCTACGTATTGCTTATATTGCTACGCTATGCTCGTAGACATGGTTTGGGTGAGTGAATCCATAATAGATGTGAGATTTTTAATTAATGGTTCAACATAAGGTGGCAACTTTAATACACATCTGGGTGGATTGCTTGTCGGGCACCTGGAGAATCCAGTGTTATCCTAGGATATCCCGGAGTACCCGTGTGATAATCCTAAGGTCCGCCACCTAGGCTCAAAGGGAACTAAGATATTTCATGCTATAAACTTCCGCATGCAGCCACACGCTATTATGGGCTCTAGCATAGTTGACTAAGTTGCATGACCTCTTCCAGTGGTAGGCTAGTAGATGTAGAGGGATGTAGGTTGGTACTGTCTACCCGGGGTTAGAGCTAATGCTTCTAAAAGACTGTGTCTCGGTCATCCGTTTCTCAAACACCATGTAGTGCGAGAAATCCAATAGAGGAGATCGAGTCTTGTGGGGAAAAGTGCGCAAACCTCTGCAGAGTGTACAATCTAATCATGGTTAGTCGTGTCCCCCGTTATGGACATCTTGAGTATCTAGTACTTGGATTATCATATGTATCTCATCACTCTAATTTAATATTGTTGGGTTGATAATTACTTTTAATTGGGATTGAGTTGGAGGAACCTTCTCAATGATGTTTCAACTACCCTGATAGTTAAATAAAATCTATTCATGTGTTGTAGGGAAAAATTGGCTTTTCGCAAAACTTTAACCATAGAGCTTTTCCACCAGCCAAATATGCATGTAGTGATAGCATTATTCAGTTCTTGCTCTACTGTGTTATATTGACAGCATATTCCATGTGCTGACCCGTTTTTAGGCTGCAATGTATTATGTTGCAGACTTTTTAGACAAGGAGTAAGGTTCGTTAGGTCGTTGCCGTGCAGCTCAGCTATGCCGTTGGAGTTGATGGACTCACTTTATCTTCCAAGCCTTCCGCTGTTATCATATTAGATGGCCTTATGCCATATTTATTGTAATAAGTTCTCTTTTGAGACATTCGATGTAATAAGTGTGTGATTGCTACTCTGTTATAAATCCTTTGAGTACTATGTGTGTCAGCATTACCGATCCAAGGATGACACTGAAGCACAAAGACTTGACCATTTGAGGTCGGATCGCTACAGTTAGTGTGGCCATTGTGGTGGAGCGTAAGGAAGCTGGGAAGGAGTATTCGGTTCAACGGCTGGTTTATTATATCAGCGAGGTACTTATTGAGTCTAAGCAGAGGTACCCACATTGGCAGAAGCTGGTGTATGGAGTTTTTATGGCAAGCCGGAAGCTCAAGAAGTATTTTTAAGGTCATCCCATCACGGTGGTCAGTTCTGCCCCTTTGGGAGATATAATCCAAAACAGGGAGGCGACTGGCCGAGTTGCTAAGTGGGATATCGAACTTTTACCTCACGGGTTAAAATATGTGCCTCGTACGGCAATCAAGTCCCAAGCGCTTGTGGATTTTATCAATGACTGGATAGAGTTACAGGTACCGGAAGAAAAGCCGGATCATACTTATTGGACTATTCATTTTGATGGGTCCAGGCAATTGGAGGGCTCGGGGCTGGAGTCGTGTTAACTTCCCCATGAGGTGATAAGTTTTGTTATGTTCTCCATTTAATGTTCCTTTGCACTAACAATGCAGCTGAATATGAGGCTTTACTCCATGGTCTTCGAATGGCTAAGGAGATGAATCTAAGCCGGGTTAAGTGTTTTGGTGACTCGGACCTGGTGGCTCAGCAAGTATCTGGTACTTGGTATTCCAAGGACCCACTCATGGCAGCGTATCATCGAGAAGTAGATATTGTTGCAGGTCACTTCAAGGGTTATCAGGTTGACCATGTGGACTGGCGAAAGAATGAAGCGGCTGACGCTTTAAGCCGTTTAGGTTCCCAACGTAAACCGGTTCCACCCAATGTTTTTCTGGATGTTTTGCATAACCCATCGGTCAAGCTACCTACAAAGGAGGATTTGGTTGTTCCTGACCCGGAGGCTTAGTTAGTGGCAGCTCTTCATGTTATCTGGATTGGACGGTCCCATATTTGGCGTATATAAATTGGGGCGAGTTACCGGAGGATGAAACTTTGGCCAGGAAAATAATCCAGCGATCCAAGTCAATGACTGAGGGAGTCCTGGATTAGGGTGTCTCCGGATAGCCGGACTATATCCATTGGCCGGACTGTTAGACTATGAAGATACAAGATTGAAGACTTGGTCTCGTGTCCGGATGGGACTCTACTTGGCGTGGAAGGCAAGCTAGGCAATACGGATATGTGTATCTCCTCCTTTGTAACCGACCTTGTGTAACCCTAACCCTCTCTGGTGTCTATATAAACCGGAGGGTTTTAGTCCGTAGGACAACATACAATCATACCATAGGCTAGCTTCTAGGGTTTAGCCTCTCTGATCTCGTGGTAGATCTACTCTTGTACTACCCATATCATCAATATTAATCAAGCAGGACGTAGGGTTTTACCTCCATCAAGAGGGCCTGAACCTGGGTAAAACATCGTGTCCCCTGCCTCCTGTTACCATCCGCCTTAGACGCACAGTTCGGGACCCCCTACCCGAGATCCGCCGGTTTTGACACCGACATTGGTGCTTTCATTGAGAGTTCCTCTGTGTCGTCGCCGTTAGGCTTGATGGCTCCTTCTATCATGGATAGCGATGCAGTCCAGGGTGAGACTTTCCTCCCCGGATAGAACCTTATGTTCGGCGGCTTCACACTGTGGGCCAACTCGCTTGGCCATCTGGAGCAAATCGAAAGTTATGCCCCTGGCCGTCAGGTCAGGTCTAGAAGCTTAAATTACATGGCCGATATCCGCGGAGACTTGATCTTCGACGGATTCGAGCCCCTGCCTTGTGCGCCGCACGGTCACAATGAGTATGATTTAGCTCTACCATCAGACCGTATTCAGGAGATCGCACCGGCAGCCGCTCCGAACCTCAATTTGGAGCCAGTTGCACCATCCATGGACGGGTGGATAGACCCCGTCACGAAGGCCTTATCCTTAGTGACGATCGAGCCGAATATCGACCTTACCCTTCACAAGAGTCGTGTTGTTAAACTGCCGGATACTTCTCCGGCCTCGAACTACGAACCGCATGCGCCCGTTCTGATCGAATCTGGTTGGGCGCCGATCATGGGGTTTACCTCCGCGGATATCTTTCAGCGCTCGCCCTTTGGCGATATACTGAATTCATTAAAGTCTCTCTCCTTGTCAAGAGAGTCCTGGCCGAACTATGCCTGGCAGGATTGGGATGCGGATGATGAAGAAATTCCCCGCCCACCCACCACCCACTTAGTAGCCACTGTCGATGACTTAACCGACATGCTCGACTCCGACTCCGAAGACATCGACGGTATGGACGATGATGCAGGAGACGAACAGGAACCACTGCCCACAGGGCACTGGACGCCCACTTCACCACATGACGTATACATGGTGGACACACCAAAAGAAAACGACGATGAGGAATGGAAGGACGCAATGAAGGGTTGTTCCGTCGAGAAGCAGTCAAAATGGCGGCGTAAGCGCCGCACCAAATCCCGCCTCGGTAGAAACAACGATCATACAGATCCAGTGTTAGAGCAGGGTGAACCATTGCCGGACCCCGGCAATACAGAGAATCAAACCGAACAACCCGACTCTGTCAAAGATAATAGTCTAGACGACATCACACCGGACAGACACCTGGAGCAACAAAATGCCCATCAAAGGCTCGTTGCCACCGCGAGGAGTCTAAAAAAGCAGAAGCAAAGGCTCAAGGTTGCGCAAGCCACACTCCAAATCAGATGGAGTAAAGTACTCAACACAGCAGCGAAGTACGGCGGCAATCGCCCCACCAAGAGCTACCCAAAGCGGAAGTTGCAACCTGAATTCGATGAGGAGGCCTTAGATCCCCCACAACCAAAAATTAAAACAACCATCTGGCCTGATAGACGACCTCACGGCCAACATAAAGCGGCAAACAACGCCGCACATAAGCCAATACGCAATCCACGTGAGGGCTCGCATCAAAAGGACGGCGAAACCAGATCCATCTATGGACCAGGCAAGCGTGCTCCAGCATACGATGCAACACAACAAACATCCGAACAACGCGGTACACCCATATATAGGGGTGCCACACACCCCCTATGTTTCACCAATGAGGTGCTGGACCATGAATTTCCAGATGGATTCAAACCCGTAAACATAGAGCATACGACGAAACAACAAACCCTGGGGTCTGGATTGAGGACTATATCCTCCATATCCATATGGCTCGAGGAGATGATCTCCACGCCATTAAGTATTTACCCCTCAAACTCAAAGGGCTAGCTCGGCACTGGCTTAAAAGCCTCCCTGAAAGCTCCATTGGAAGCTGGGAAGAGCTCGAAGACGCTTTTTGGGCAAATTTTCAAGGGACTTATGTCCGACCTCCGGACGCGGACGATTTGAGTCATATAACTCAACAGCCCAGAGAGTCAGCCCGAAAGCTTTGGAACAGGTTTCTTACTAAAAAGAACCAAATAGTCGACTGTCCGGACGCCGAAGCCTTGGCAGATTTTAAGCATAGCGTCTGTGATGAATGGCTTGCCAGATACCTCGGCCAAGAAAATCCGAGAACAATGGCAGCATTAACAAGCCTCATGACCCGCTTTTGCGCGGGTGAGGATAGCTGGCTAGCCAGATGCGGCACCAGCGACCCTAGTACATCCGAAGTTAGAGATGGAAACGGGAAATCATGGCGCAACAACAATAACAAACACCGGAATAAAGAAGACAGCATGAAGAGCATGACAGTAAACGCCGGATTCAGAAGCTCTCGGCCAGGTCAGCAAAAGCCGCCCTCTAAAGGCGCCAGAGATGAACTGTCCAGCCTAAACAAAATTCTGGACCAAATATGTCAGATCCATAGCACCCCTGGTAAACCTGCTAATCATACCCGCAGAGAATGTTGAGTCTTCAAGCAGTCCGGCAAGCTCAATGCCGTACACAAGGGGGGGGATACACAAAGCGAAGACGAGGATGAGCCTCTCAAGCAAGACACTGGGGAACAAAAGAAATTTCCACCACAAGTCAAAACAGTAAACATATTACATGTGATCAAGGGGAGAAACAAAGCAGCACTCCTAGAAAAATACGCCCAAGGGCCTATCACCACGGAGTCCTGCCACTGGTCGTCTCAACCGATCACTTTCGACCATCGTGATTACTTAGCAAGTATCTGGCGTCCAGGATGGGCTGCCCTGGTATTAGACCCAATAATTGACGGATACCACTTCACACGAGTCCTGATGGACGGTGGCAGCAGTCTAAACCTGATATACCAAGATACAATCCGCGAAATGGGGATAGACCCAATGAAAATTTGCCATAGCAATACTACCATTAAAGGAGTAACGCCAGGCCCAAGGGCTCATTGCATGGGCTCCCTGCTACTAAAGGTTATATTCGGCTTCCCCGATAACTTCCGTAGCGAACATTTAACCTTCCACATTGCTCCGTTCCAAAGTGGCTATCAAGCACTACTTGGTCGCGAAGCTTTCGCTCTCTTTAATGCAATACCGCATTACGCTTCCCTCACGCTCAAGATGCCTGGTCCATGTGGCATCATTACAGTGAATGGAAATATTGAGCGATCTTTGCGCGCCGAAGAGAGTGTGACTGCCTTGGCAGCCGCACACTAAGAACGGCCTCACCAACTAAAGCATTTGATAGGTCGTCAAGACCACGGACACGGTTAGACGAGTCCGGCACAGCTATATGTAATTCATACCAGATTGATGGACACACCCCTATTACAAATACAAGGGGCTCAACGCGCGCAAACAAGTGGCAATTATTACTCATCTTAAATTATACATGGTTTCTTTAAAAACTACCTTTTTGCACGACAACTTTTCACCTAAGTTCCTCTCTTTTACAGATGACCATCGTGCTACACCCGTCCAGGATACGGCACAACGGAGACACAGGCGCAGACGTGCAGCAGGGACCCTCTCCAAGGATTCTTTTTAGATTAAGACCCTGCGTAAACCTTTTTACTGTCTCTTGTTGATACACATCCCTCGGATTCTCAGTACAACTGAGAAGGATGCTCACGTCTTGTCATGTGGCCACGTCAGAATAACGCACGTACCTGGACACAAGGGGCTTCTTACAAAGGGCACTATTTAGGCCCAGTTTATACCATAAAGACCGAATACCTTAGGGAGTGTTCGGCATCGCGAGTTTGGCCTTATATGCATCAGCTCCGTATCATGTCTTTGGTCAAATGTTGGGTTTGCCCGGCTCCTGTGTTTTGGTGCCATATGTTCCATTCTATCGGCTAAGGCAGCACCAGGAGAACTACTGCGATTGTGCCCTGGTTCATCCAGACGAGCACCTCAGTAGAGAAAACCGAAAACTGACTGTCATGATATACCGCGAGACTGGTCAACCACTCGATGACCTATCGGAATGTTAGAATTCCTCCGCTTTAACGAAGGGCCGATTCCCGGCCAGGCATATACGCACCCCGAAGTTTGGGAGAGTGCGGAGCCACCAGGGGCTATATAGTAGCCCCACCGTCAAACTCATATGGCTAAGTGAAAGTGTTAGAGCATCATAGTCCGATTGCCTCGTTCGCTATGCTATCACCTCCTTAATAGGACCAAGACGTTGGGTTAAGTGTGAACACGCGTCTTCTGCAAGCACCTCCGCATTATATGCGTGGGGGTTGAAGCCGACGACTGCAATCATTCAGGTTATATACATATATACATAAACGGCCGCACATGAGGCATCATATTACTTTCAAGCAAAAGTATAAATATATCCTTAATACATTTCATAAAAACATTGTGTTTACAATGGGAATACATGTCACTCAAACATAATATTCTTCGAGCACTGGGCCTCTATCAAACGAGCACCCTCAAGAACTTCTTCAAAATAGTGCTCGGCAGCCACTCGGCCTATGTCCGAACCCTATGCTGCAACAGTGGTAGCATCCATCTCCGTCCAGTATGCTTTGACACGGGCAAAGGCCATCCGCGAGCCTTCTATGCACGCCGACCTCTTCATCGCATTGATGCGCAGCACCGCACCAAGGAACTGCTGCACTAAGCTGAAATAGTTGTTTGGCTTCAGCTTCTCCGGCCACAGTTGATCTACGACGGACCTCATGGCAAGCCCGGACAATCTATTAAGTTTGGCCCATTCGGCTAGCTGATCAGTCAAGGGAAGCGGACACTCTGGAACGATAAATTGCGACCAGAACAGCTTGTCCACTTCATGATCTGTCTGATCTCGGAAGTATTCGACTGCATCGACGGCGCTCACCACCAAGTCCATATATGCGTCTACCGAACTCCACAACCGATCCAGAGGGTCATACCGCGGATCTCCGAACTTCCTCTGCAGCTGAAAGGGCTTCCCAGCCGCAATATCCCTGGCATCACGCAGCTCCTCCTTCTTCGCCTCATAGCAGAGCGGGTGTCTTTGGTCACCATCGTGGCCTTTTCAAGGTCTGCTGCATTCACTTGGTTCTCTTCTTCAAGGAACTGGCAACGGTCGGCAGTGTCTTTTAATTTTACGGCCATCTTGGCCATCTTCTCTTTGCTTTCACAATGTGCGGCCTTCTCGGCTCTTAACTCTTCGGCCACCTTCAAAGCAGCCACATTACTAACTCTTGCTTGTTCCTTGGCTCGGGCAAGTTCCGCCCGAAGGGTCTCCACGGTGGCAGCTCCATCTGCAGTCACAACATATTAAAGATACTGGCATCATGCTACTCTTATTATGTGACATTCACTAGAAAACATTACTTACCCTGCGACTCGTCAAGCCGCTTGTTAACAAGCTCAATGTCGGCGTCTGCCGCATCCAGTTGCCACTTTAGTTCGGCAAACTCATTAGTCCGGCTAGCCACCGGAGCTTCCACCACCTGCACATAAAGGTAGTCTGGTTATTACCTGGGACTATGATCCTCTGGTCGCCGTTGTTCTTGACAACAACCAGAGTCTCAGGGGCTACTATCTACACAGGGCACACCTAACATGCGCGGTACTATCAAAAAGTATATCATTTCACGTACCTCAAAGCCCGTCAGTAGACTCATAAAGGCTTCATGTAATCCGCTTTCGGTGGACGAGATTCTTTCCATCACCGTACCCATCAACGTATGGTGTTCTTCTGAGATGGCCGCTTGCTCCAACAGCTCCCTCAGAACGTCCGACCGCATACCAGACGGTGTCGGACTCTTTTGTTTGCTCTCTTCGAGAGCCGGACGCTGGGGACTTCGGGTGACTATAGGATTATCTTCTGGCCTCACCGGATCCGGAGAGGCCCTCCGTGACGACACTTCGAGGTCGCCCGCTTCTTGAGTGGGGAAGTCCGGGGGAGGCGTTTTGCTCTCCATCATCTCCGGAAGAAGATCCCCTAAAGGCGAGCTCAACTGAGAAGGGCTAAGATCCGAACTGCAAGATATATGCTTTGGTTATTTTCCTCAGAGGAAAGGTAGTATATCTTCACTATTAAAGTATTTTTGATCACTTACGGCTCGTTAGAGGGCTGATCCCCGCGCGGACTTTGTGCGGCAAGAGCACCCCCCGAGGCAGGACCCTCTGTTGGAGACTTCTTCTCCCGTTTGGAAGCCTCAGTTTGCGGATCCTCAGAGGCAGTCCTCTTCCTCCCCCGTAGCGAGAGAAGGTCAGAGTCTTCTCCTTGGTTATCCTCCCTTATGGAGGCACTCATTCCCTCAGTTGGAACTGGCAGCGATGGGGGCCCGCTTTTGCCTACATTATTCCCCCCTTTATCTTCCTTCGAGGGCTCCAGGCAAGGTGCGAGCTCGAGCATCTTTTCCAGTAACGGATTTTCCAAACCCTCGGGGAGGGGGGCTGAACACCCAATCATCTTCGCCTTTGTTAGCCAGTCCTGGTCAAAGGGCGATTTCTCAGAAATGATGTCATGGTAAATAAAAGATGGTGTGTTCAGCTAGAGGATTACTTACTTGGTCGGCGACGCAGTTGCTACTCAGGCCCACGTCCTCGGTAGTATCCGGACACTCTGTTTGAGGTCCTAAGAATGACTTGTACATCTTCTCGTGCGTCAGGCCGAGGAAACTTTGAATAGTGTGCGGTCCTTCTGGGTTGAACTCCCACAAGCGAAGGGGCCGGCGTTTGCAAGGCTGGACTTGACGAACCAGCATGACTTGCATTACCATAACCAAATTAAAATCTCCCTCGAGGAGATCTTGAATGCGGCTTTGCAGTATAGGCATGTCCTTGGCTGGACCCCAGCTCAGCCCTCTGCTAATCCATGACATCAGTTGTGGTGGGGGGCCCGAGCGGAAAGTGGGGGCAGCCACCCACTTGGCACTTCTGGGAGCTGTGATGTAAAACCACTCCCGTTGCCATAATCCGGACACCTCTGGAAAGGAACCTTTTGGCCACGGAGCTCCTACAATCTTGCTTATTAATGCGCCTCCGCACGCTGCGTGCTGTCCCTCGATTGTCTTCGGCTTCACATCAAAGGTCTTGAGCCACGGGCCGAAGTGAGGGGTAATGCGGAGGAAGGCCTCACACACGATAATAAATGTCGAGATGTGGAGAAAGGAGTCTGGGGCTAGATCGTGGAAGTCTAGCCCGTAATAGAACATCAAACCCCTTACGAAGGGATCCAGGGCGAGGCCTAGACCTCGGAGGAAGTGGGAGATGAACACGACGTCTTCATTGGGTTCAGGAGTAGGGACGACCTGCCCTCGGGCAGGCAGCCGATGCGATACCTCGGCGGTAAGGTATCTGGCCTCCCATAACTTCTTGATATCTTCTTCCATAATGGAGGAGGGCATCCATCGGCCTTGAAGGCTAGATCCGGACATGATTGAAGGTCCGGAGCACCTGACCTGGGCTTTGGGTGTTAGAACTCGAGGCGGGGGAAGGATTCGATTGAGCACGGGAGGGAAAAAGTAAAAGCCTTGGCCCTTTATAAAGAGGGTGAATATCAAGCATCCTCTCTGTGGCCGTTTGGGACTTGCCTATAATCAAGGAGTCCTAGACGTGGTTGGGATACCCACGCCCGTATTGATGAGAATCCCGTGATAAGGGGACACGATCTCTGTTTTGACGAGACGTGTCAAAAAACTGCATCGCGTTATGTGCGGGGCTAGTTAAAGGAAACGTTTCGAATAATCACTGGGCCATGACATAATGTCGTGTTGCCAAAACAAGTCAGCAAATTGGATTTGTGGAAATATTATTCTCTCTATGGTGGTATGTGGAACTTATTTTGCAGGGTCGGACACTATCCTTGTATTCAAATTCTTTCATGGTGTATTCGGAGGAGGAACCTGCCTTGCAATGTCGAAGACAATACTGCGCGCCGGACTCATCGTCATTGAAAGCCTGGTTCAGGGGCTACTGAGGGAGTCCTGGATTAGGGGGTCTCCGAACAGCCGGACTATATCCATTGGCCAGACTGTTAGACTATGAAGATACAAGATTGAAGACTTCGTCTCGTGTCCGAATGGGACTCTAATTGGCATGGAAGGCAAGCTAGGCAATACGGATAAGTGTATCTCCTCCTTTGTAACCGACCTTGTGTAACCCTAACCCTCTCCGGTGTCTATATAAACAGGAGGGTTTTAGTCCGTAGGACAACATACAATCATACCATAGGCTAGCTTCTAGGGTTTAACCTCTCTGATCTCGTGGTAGATCTACTCTTGTACTACCCATATCATCAATATTAATCAAGCAGGACGTAGGGTTTTACCTCCATCAAGAGGGCCCAAACCTGGGTAAAACATCGTGTCCCCTGCCTCCTGTTACCATCCGCCTTAGACGCATAGTTCGGGACCCCCTACACGAGATCCGCCGGTTTTGACACCGACAATGACCATTATCAATGGGGAATTGCATCATTGCAGTGTAACAGGGGCGTTTCAGCGTTGTGTGTCTCCTGAAGAAGGCTATGAGATTTTGCATGAGATCCACGAAGGAGATTGCGGTCACCACGCCGGTTCAAAATCCTTGGTAGCTAAGGCTTTTCATCATGGCTTCTATTGGTTGACGGTTCATGCTGATGCTGAGGACTTGGTAAAAAGGTGTGATGGTTGTCAGAAATTTTCATGTCACGCTTATGTTCCGGCTCAAGAATTAAGGATGATTCCAATCACTTGGCCGTTTGCAACTTGGGGGCTGGATATGGTTGGGCCCTTTAAGAGGTCCAAGGATAAGAAGACCCACCTTCTTGTGGCGGTTGATAAGTTCAGTAAGTGGGTGGAGGCAGAGCCAGTCAGTAAGTGTGATGCAGCCACGACAGTTCAATTCATCAAGAAGGTGATTTAACGGTTTGGTTTTCCACACAACATCATAACAGATAATGGTACTAATCTATCCAAGGGTGCTATGGAAGAATTTTGTCAATGTGAGCACATCCGGCTTGACATGTCATCAGTGGCTCACCCCCAATCTAATGGCCAGGCGAAGAGAGCCAATTAAGAGATCCTAAGAGGCATCAAGCCCCGGTTTATGGTTCCTTTAAAGTGGACGCCGGGTTGTTGGGTGGAGGAGTTACCTTTTGTGTTATGGAGCATCAATACCATGCCCAATAGATCTACGGGTTATACACCTTTTTCATGGTTTATGGAGCAGAGGCGGTCCTCCCTAGTGACATAAGTCATGATCACCCGGTGTGGCGGCCTATGTTGAAGCCGACAATGAGAAGGCACGTCAGGAAGAACTTGACCTATTAGATGAGGAGCGTGATATTGCGGCGGTGCGTTCGGTGATTTATCAGCAAGATCTGCGTCGTTATCACGGTCGTCGGGTTAAAACCAGAATGTTTCAAGAAGGGGATCTGGTGCTCCGGCTCATCCAGGATCAGACTGATATGCACAAGTTATCCCCGCCTTCGGAAGGACCCTTCGTGGTCAACAAGAATCTGCACAATGGGTCATATTATCAAAGGTTTGAGAGCATAAAGACTCACGTAAATCGAAGGAGGAGACCCACCGGCCATGGAATATAGCTCATCTTCGGCCTTACTACACCTAAGCCATAGGCTCCTCTTATGTACACATTATTGACAATGTATATATTATATCAATATAATAAACCGGCATCCCTGCTAAAGCGGGGCCTCTGTTGTTATTCCTTGAAAGGTTTTTGGTTACATAGGGGTTTCTTCTTATAAACCAGAGTTCTAATTACCCGTTGATCCGGCTCATAAGCCACATATAAAAAAACACTAGGGGGCTTGCCAGCCAAGGTCAAAAGGAGCCAAAGAGATTCTGGTGCAAAGACAACTCAAACATAGGCACCCATTGAGCACAACTCAAAATATTACTAGGGGGGCTCTTTGCTTCTACAAGAACCAAGAGTCTATAACCTTGTAGTAGGCTATAAAAGCCAGGCTTGGAAGCCAGGTGTATTCACCTAAAACCCTGGGTTATCCTACCTTTTTTAAGTAAGCCACTCTGTCCAGGTAATCCTGGTAGACCCGTCGAATGTTTGACAAGTCAATCTTATAAAGACCTTGAACTTGTCATAGTTAAAATGATGATTGGTTGATGTGAGGTCCATCTTATAAAGGCTTCATAAAATGGTTTAACTCAGTGCCCTAGCAGCCCATGAAAAGCCTTGCCCTTTTTTATATATTTTCTTCTAAAATCTCTCTTTTTGATATTTCTTTTGATGAGTTTTATACTAAACCGGTGTTTATTGACCCGGCCTGGCTGTTGACTATAAGTCAGCCGAACGAATTGAGAATATATCTATTGACCCGGCTTCGCTGTCGATTATAAGTTGTCAGTATACAATCAGATATAAACCGGTGTTGATTGACCCGGTCTGGCTTTGACTACAAGTTGCCAGTATGATATACGAATAACCGGTGTTTATTACAACCCGGTACGGCTTTACTATAAACCGGCAAAACAAGGAGGAATTACCAGTACTCAAGATTTGGGTTATCACCCTTACTACAGAACATTGGTGAGCCAACAATGTGATTCAATGTCACATGTATGATATATTTCATATTTGATTGTCATTCAATACAGCCTGGTTATAAACCTGGCTTATATGTTGAGCATTATGACCCTTCCGGCGGTAAACCGCCAGGACACTTTCAACTTGTTATATGCAGAAAAAGGTAAAATAAAGCTGCTAAGGATCATAAGTAGAAATAACATAAGTCATGACAGATTAACATTATCATGCAAAGTGAATATGCACGATGGCATATCAGACCTAGTGTTTTAACTAGCCTATTACAAGGCTTTTTGATGCCCAAAAGGATAATTGTTTTCAGCAAGTATTGCAGTATGTAGAAGATTAAACCGGCCTCCGGATCATGACTCTTCAACAGGCTGGCTTGACGGTTGTGGATCATCCTACACCGGTTCACCCTCCTCCTCTCCACCCAGCGGCTGGAAATCAATGGTGGTCCAGTCGATTCCAGTTAGGGCCTTGAATGCAGCTTCGTCGCTTATAAGGTTGGAGGGGTCAACATCAGGAGCGTAGGTATTCTTACGGATTGGTGGGATAAGATCCTCCACATCATGAGTTGGCGCAGGAAGTCGTTTGTTGTTAGCATCATAAACCGGCTGATAATGAGAAAGATCTGTTTCTTAGGCCAATTTGCTCGATAATGGGCGCATTTCCTTCGTCAAAGCTCGAAGATCATCATTATCAAACTCTGACCCGTCTTCCTATATGCTCGGATAGCCGCGTCCTATGCTAGCCGAGTCAGGATATGGTATCCAGGCTTTAGCCCAGATTAGCGCAGTCAGAGCACCTGCCCTTGCAGCTGATCTTTTTAACTCATCCAACCGGGCAGGCAGCATGGACAGCTTCTCCAATGTTTCTTTGATCAAGGTTGGGGCGGTTTATTATGAGTAGTAGTGCAAATCACTACTAGAAAAGGGGCTGCTAGTGGCGCACCTGTTTTCGCTACTAATGGCGCACTACAGGCTTAATCTCGGGTCACTATGGCTTAATCTCGGGTCAATATGCTTAATCTTAGGTCAAATCACACTCTGTGGTCAAACTTCCCGGAAGGTCACCCATCCTCACACTACTCCAGCCCGAGCATGCTTAACTTCGTAGTTCTATCCAACCCCAGCACCACCTCACTTCACAGGCACTTGTTGATATATCTATCATATCAATCCTATTAAACCTTGCTGATGCCTAGGACTTAGTTCATGAGTATGATAAAATTTTGAAAAAATATTTCAAACTTCCCGGTCATATTACGTATCATATTTTGAAAAATAATTCAATTTTTTTTCGAAACCAATTTTTTTTCTATTACTAGTGGCGCACCTAGCATATGGTGCGCCACTAGTAAGATTGAAATTTTTTGAATTTTTTTGCCTCCGGATCTTAAAAGCCCCGTAACTTTTTTCTGTTAGGTTTTTGGGGATTTTGAACATGTTTAACGGGGTTCCCTCGGTTAAATTTGTCTGTAACTTTTCGAGTAGATGATTTTTCATATAGAAAACTTTTTAATCCGAGTTCGTATGCAAAAGTTATGCCCATTTTACAAATTCCAGAGAGATTTTGCAAATAAAGTCGAAATTCATATTTGTAAATTTTCCCAACAACTAGACCACATATCACATGGGAAACTTATTTTGTTTTATTTTTTTGACATTTCCATCAATTTCTTTTATTTTTTTAAACTGAAAAGGCGGTCCACGGGGGGGTGCATTCGGTGGAAGTTTTGAGCCAAGTTAGTAATGGCGCACCACACCCACGGTGCGCCATTACTAGTTTTGAAAAAAAAACAAATTCTGAATTTTTTTTTGAAAAAAAACTTAGTAATGGCACACCAGTTGACAGTGCGCCATTACTAGTTTTAACTAGTAATGGCGCACTGTCCACTAGTGCACCATTACTAGTTTTGAAAAAAAAATTGAAAATTTTTTACTAGTGGCGCACCATGGATGTGGTGCGCCATTACTAGTTTAACTAGTAATGGCGCACTATCCACTGTTGCGCCATTACTAGTTTTGAAAAAAATGAAAAAAAATGTTACTAATGGCGCACCGTGGATGTGGTGCGCCATTAGTATTTGGACACTAATGGCGCACCTACACATGGTGCGCCATTAGTATATACTAATGGCGCACCACATGTCTGGTGCGCCATTAGTGGCCATATCATCTATAGCCCTTTTCCTAGTAGTGAATGATCCGTTGTGCGCTGGTATATAATTGCTCTATAAGAGTATAGGCAACCTTCAACTTCTTCTGCATATCAGAGCCCAGGTGGGTAATGCGAGATCCTGCATCATTGAACATATTGATAAATCGGAAGTTTATGGGATAATACATGTTGAAGCTTATCATAAAGGTGCTTACCAAACACAGCAGTGATCATGGCATTGATTTGCCGCTTCAAGCCAATCAATTCTTCTGCTACCGGTTTAAGAGTTGTTTCAGCGTCCTCCGCCCGCTTTGGCACAGTTGCTTTTTTAGCGTCCCATCCTGCCCGTTCACTTTTAGAACCTTCTTTTAGCTGTTCCATAACTGTTAAAGAGCCAGTCAGCTCCTCTTTAGCCTTGGAAGTTTCTGCCTGCTGGGACTTGATATTTTCCTGAAGGTCGGCGATTTGAGATTCTTTTTGGCTCAGATCGGCCTGTAAGCAACATGTAACGAGTTAGTAGTACATATCTGAAGTCCCAAGCGCATAATAGGTTATACACTTGGCACTTGGGGGCTAATGTATATTTGCTCAAGTCAAAATTATGGATTTTTCTTCATCAATCGGTTTACACAGATGGTTATCACGAGTTTTGGAAGCTTCATGACAGAAAGGTACCGATTCATCCTAAAGGTGTAAACCGGCCCCTGGGGACTACACAAGCAAAAATTGCAAGATTCATACTTTAAAGTCCCGGTTCATCATGAAATGATAAACCGGCCCTTGGGGACTACGCAAGCAATGTTGAAGTATTACAAAGTCCCGGTTCATGTTGATATCATAAACCGACCCTTAGGGGCTGCTGGAGTTGATATTAGAGACTGAACAAGGGACAATTATGAAGAGTTAACAGTGTTTACCTCACATCGATCCTTCATCATGCCTACTAAACCGGCTTCATAGTCGCGGCTGGTATACAGACGGTTCAAGAAGCCGGAATGAATTTCTTGGGCGTTGAGGTGGGCATAGCTGGATAAATCTATTTTCCACTTGCCCTTATCCATAGCAGAAAATTCTTCCTTGGCACTATGCTTTGATAAAGCGATAGGATTGCCAGGGTGGTGGGGCCAACATTGGTAATCATGATATCATCTGTGTTATCTTCAGCAGTCTTGGCTGGGCTCGGTGGTTTATCAGCCGTTTTCGCTGGGCTCGGTGGTTCAGCAGCCGGACTCATCGGATCTGTCTCCACCAGTTCAACAAAAGTATCCTGAACTTGAGGCACTGAATCATTTAAGTTAGAATCAGCATTTTGATCCAGTGGTTCAGGGGTCTTCTCTGGTTCAAACGCCGGATTATCATCAGTCGGTGTATTCAGTTTGGCCTTTTTGTTGGCTCTGGCCTTGGCCCTGAAAGGAACAGATATAAAGGTTAGTATAGCAAACCAGTATAAAGCATCAAGAGTTAAGTTTAAAAGTGCTCACCCAGGAACAGTCTTGAGAGGAGGGAGTTGTGTGGCCGTTGACTTGCCGGATAATGAATGAGGTGTTCCCTGATAGTTTGAGTCAGAAGGATTAAGAGGTTGCCTGAAATAACCCGCCTTGGGATAAGAAGTATCAGAAATATATGAGACCTCTGATCTACGTTTCCAGGTTGGAGTGTTCGGTAAACCGGCTGAAGTAACTACTTGGCTGTTGTGCGGCGAACTTCGTGTTGCTACTTCTTCAAAAGAAAGTTTGGCTCCAAGTGAGCTAGAGGGTTAGAAAATCTTACTTTCCGGATTGCTTGACGGTTTTTCCGTGTTGGCAGATGATCCAAACCGGAGGAAAGAATAATTACCTCTACATCATCAGCATGGCTGGCTTCGGCGTCATCCTGATAATAGTAATTGTCAATGAGGTGTATGAAAAAAGAGCCAATAGAATCAAGTTCTACCTCTGATCCCGGATTATCCAGCTCTTCATCAACGTTTAAATCGGAGGGTTCGGCGGTTTTCTTCTTGGCAAGTCTTTTAGTAACCTTGGTCTTGGGGCGAGGCGTCTTTGCTGGTTTATCCTGAGGTTTCTTCTTCCAGAATGGATCATCACCCTACCAAAGATTGACAAAGGTTGTAAGAAACAGTTAAGAATATCAGGTACAAACAGGAGTTAGGAAATTCTTACAGTTGGCGGTTTATTCAAAACGCAGAAGGGATTTAGCCTTGTTTTGCTGCAGACAACCACCGATTCATCCAATATCTTTTTAACAGCTTCAGTGACTTCAGCATCAGTCAACGGAATGTCAGTGTGTCATTGAGGATCTTTTGAGTTCCCTGTGTACTCGCACATTAAACCGGGGCGACGTCTTAAAGGCAAAATACTCCAAGATATCCAACAATGAACAAAGTCAACTCCTGTTAAACCATTAGCCATAAAGGCTCTGAGCTTGGCGAGTTGTGGTGCGTATTTGGCCCGTTCCATTGCAGTCAACCTTTGCGGAAATGGATGTGTGTTGGTAAGCCGGTGAGGACGATAACCCGGTAGAGGATTCTCATCTTCAAGGGAAGTATCTTTGCAATAGAACCAAGTCTGGTTCCAATCCTTAGGATGACTGTGATGCTTGGCGTGAGGGAAGCTGGCGTCTTTCCTCTTTTGAATTCAAATGCCGCCAAGTTCAGTATTGGGTCCATCTACAAATTTGGTGCACCGGTTTAGATAGAAAAAGTCCCTGAACAGTTCAACAGTCGGTTCTTCTTGCAGATAAGCCTCACAAAACACATGAAAATTACAAATGTTGGATACCGAGTTAGGTCCAATATCTTGAGGGTGGATCTGGAAGCTAGCAAGCACATCACGAATTTTTTTTGACCCGGGAGGTTTAAAACCATGGCTTAGATGATCAAAAAACACAACTATCTCGCCATCCTTGGGTGTAGGAGGATTTTCCGGACCAGGGGCTCGCCAGTGGATTTCACTCTGCTTTGGTAAAGCGCCAGTGATAACACATCCTTTCAGATCTTCTTCCTTAATCCGGGATGGAACCCAGTTACAAGCATAGAAGGTCTTGGCCATTTCTTAGGCAACCTGAAGGAAGGTGTGTGTTGGTTTAAGATTCATGGTTGACAAGTATAAGGCATTGCAGGTTAAGAGACAAAAAGGTATTCAGGCATGCAAAATTATTAAATCGGAAGTTGATGCTATTACAAATGATAAAGCAATTGGCGGTTTACAAGGTGACTAATGGTATATGGCAGGTCATTTTCTAAAGGATAAACCGCCTATATGGACAATGAGAGTATAGATCTGAAGCTGAAAAATGACTAAGTGAGGAAGAACAAGTTTCACATTAGGATTTCAGATCTACCGCATGTCAGGAAAAGAAAAATATTTTGACCTAAAGGTTAGTGCTTGAGCAGTTCATGAAAGTTCCAGATCGGGTTTTTATACACAAAAGAGAAGATCTGATGGCAAAGGAAGGGTCATCATTGCTACCGCATAAGAGTATATCAGGTTTGAATCTATCCTATAAGCCTTAGTGAAGAACAGGGAAAGAACACTATGAAGCTTCCATGAGCCCGTGCGAACCCTAAATGGATCCATGGAGGAAAGACGAAGAACTCACTGAAACTGTTGAACAGCGGAGAGGCACTGCGATTTTCTGGTATGATCAGGGTGATGCAGCGGCCAAGGTCGGGGCAGAGGTGAAGGTCGAGGGAGGCGGCAGCGCTCGAGTGCTGAGGCAACGTGAGGTAGAAGAAGGATGAAGAGGCAAGGGGAGAAAAGGAAAGGGACCCTCGACCCTATTTATAAGACGAAGGATAAGCGACAGGTGCGGGAATCGAGGAGCCCAAAAAATGGATATGTCCTAGAGCTGCCGCCTCGATTTTCGGAGGCTCATTAATAAAAGTAAGGTATATACGGTTTTTTAATGAACAGGTGACGCCATGGCGGTTTATTATAATCCTGGAAGATGACGACATGGCAGATTACAAGGTTTACTCGAAGGCTGAAGAGGAAGATTTTCTTAAGTGTTGAAGATTGACATGAACAGGTTCAAATCAATCTGGGGCCTAATGTTGGAGATATAACTACTGATTATAAACCATCCAGGAGGGGTCGGGTTATACCCATAAGGAGTTATTCATATTGAAGCCCATGAAGACAAGGAGCATGGCGCTTTACTATAAGAAATTTAAAGGCCCAGGGCCCAAAGGCGGGTTAGAACCCGTAGATATAAACCGCCATAAGGTGTGTAACTTGTGTTGTAAGATATGAAAGGATAGAAACCGAGCCGGACACATTTATGAGCTGGCCGGGATTCTGTAAACCACCAGGCATCAACCTGTGTATATAAAGGGACGACCCGGTGATGGTTTTAAGGACAAGAAACGACAACTCGAGAGCCAGGCAAAGCGGATTCGCTCCCTGGTCATCAAACCCTAGCAATCCCATCATAACTGGTGTAGGCTTTACCCTCATCGCAAGGGGCCGAATCAGTATAATTCCTTGTGTCCTTTGTCCGCTTTAACCCCTCTAAGCTAACTACGTTGCGATGGCTCCACGACTAAGTCCTCACACGAGGACATCTGCCATGACAATCCCACAACAAATGGGATGCACATTGGTGTCCTCTCCTTGGACATCCTTAGGTGCATCACCCGTTGACTTGGTTCGTGCAATTATGCTTGGCAGCGGTCTTGGTAGTATACACTTGGAAACAAGGTTGTAAACTTGCTCTTGTGTAAGGGTGTGTTGTTGATCAACAACACAAAATGTAGGCGAATGTTGTTTCTGAGCCTGTGATGTCGCTTGAAGCTACGTCAGTATTTCCCCGAAGAGGAAGGGATGATACAGCATAGCGATGGTAGGTATTTCCCTCGGATATGAAACCAAGGTTATCGAACCAGTTGAAGGAAATATGCCCTAGAGGCAATAATAAAGTTGTTATTTATATTTCCTTATATGATGATAAATGTTTATTATTCATGCTAGAATTGTATTAACCAGAAACTTAGTACATGTGTGAATACATAGACAAACAGAGTGTCACTAGTATGTCTCTACTTGACTAGCTCGTTGATCAAAGAAGGTTAAGTTTCCTAGCCATGGACAAAGAGTTGTCATTTGATAAACGGGATCACATCATTAGAGAATGGTGTGATTGACTTGACCCATCCGTTAGCTTAGCACTTTGACTGTTTAGTTTACTACTATTGCTTTCTCCATAACTTATACATGTTCCTATGACTATGAGATTATGCAACTCCCGAATACCGGAGGAACACTTACTGTGCAATCAAATGTCAGAACGTAACTGGGTGACTATAAAGATGCTCTACAGGTGTCCTCGATGGTGTTTGTTGAGTTGGCACAGATCGAGATTAGGATTTTTTTTCCTCCGTGTATCGGAGAGGTATCTCTGGGCCCTCTTGGTAATGCACATCACTATAAGCCTTGCAACCAATGTAACTAATGAGTTAGTTACTGGATGTAGCATTACGGAACAAGTAAAGAGACTTGCCGGTAACAAGATTGAACTAGGTATTGAGATACCGACGATCGAATCTCGGGCAAGTAACATACCGATGACAAATGTTATGCGGTTTGACCGATAAAGATCATCGTAGAATATGTAGGAACCAATATGAGCATCCGGGTTCTGCTATTGGTTATTGACCGGAGATGAGTCTCGGTCATGTCTACATAGTTCTCGAACCCGTAGGGTCCGCACGCTTAATGTTCGGTGATGATCAGTATTATGAGTTTATGTGTTTTGATGTACCGAAGGTAGTTCGGAGTCCCGGAAATGATGACGGACATGGTGAGGAGTCTTGGAGTGGTCAAGACATAAAGATCGATATATTGGAAGCCTATGTTTGGACATCGGAATGGTTCCGGGTGAGTTCGGGCATTTACCAGAGTACCGGGGGGTTACGGGAACCCCCCGGGAGTATATGGGCCTTAGTGGAAAAGGGGAGAGGAAGGGAAAGGTGGAGGGCGCGCCCCCTGCTACCTCTTGAACACTGCATTGGTTTTCCCTTGAAGAGGAAAGGGTGATGCAGCAAAGTAGCGTAAGGATTTCCCTCAGTTTTTGAGAACCGAGGTATCAATCCAGTAGGAGACTACACACAAGTCCCTCGTACCTACACAAATAAATAAGAACCTCGCAACCAACGTGATAAAGGGGTTGTCAATCCCTTCACGGCTACTTACGAGAGTGAGATCTCATAGAGATAATAAGATAATTTTTGTTGGTATTTTTATGATATAGATTGAAAGTAAAGATTGCAAAGTAAATTGGAAACTTATATAATAAAAGATAGACCCGGGGGCCATAGGTTTCACTAGAGGCTTCTCTATAGATAGCATAATTATTACGGTGGGTGAACAAATTATTGTCGAGCAATTGATAGAAAAGTGCATAATTATGAGAATATCTAGGCATGATCATGTATATAGGCATCACGTCCACGACAAGTAGACCGAAATGATTCTGCATCTACTACTATTACTCCACACATTGACCACTATCCAGCATGCATCTAGAGTATTAAGTTCATAAGAACAGCGTAACGCATTAGGCAAGATGACATGATGTAGAGGGATAAACTCAAGCAATATGATATAAACCCCATCTTTTTATCCTCGGTGGCAACAATACAATAATTGCCTTGATGCCCCTGCCGTCACTGGGAAAGGACACCGCAAGATTGAACCCAAAGCTAAGCACTTCTCCCATTGCAAGAAAGATCAATCTAGTAGGCCAAACCAAACTGATAATTCAAAGAGACTTGCAAAGATAACCAATCATACATAAAAGATTTCAGAGAAGAATCAAATATTGTTCATAGATAAACTTGATCATAAACCCAAAATTCACCGGATATCGACAAACACACCGCAAAAAGAGTTATATCAAATAGATCTCCAAGAAGATCGAGGAGAACATTGTATTGAGATTCAAAGATAGAGAAGAAGCCATCTAGCTAATAACTATGGACCCGAAGGTCTGTGGTAAACTACTCCAACATCATCGGAGAGGCTATGGTGTTGATGTAGAATCCCTCCGTGATTGATTGCCCCTCCGGTGGAGCTCCGAAAAATGCCCAAGATGGGATCTCTTGGGTACAGAAAGTTGTGGCGGTGGAAATAGGGTTTCGTGGTGCTCCTGGATGTTTTCGACGTATATGGATGAAGGAAATATGCCCTAGAGGCAATAATAAAGTTATTATTTATTTCCTTATTTCATGATAAATGTTTATTATTCATTCTAGAGTTGTATTAACCGAAAACATAATACATGTGTGAATACATAGACAAACATAGTGTCACTAGTATGCCTCTACTTGACTAGCTCATTGATCAAAGATGGTTAAGTTTCCAAACCATAGACATGAGTTGTTATTTGATCAATGGGATCACATCATTAGGAGAATGATGTGATTGACTTGACCCATTCCGTTAGCTTAGCACTTGATCATTTTTGTTTACTGCTATTGCTTTCTTCATGACTTATACATGTTCTTATGACTCTGAGATTATGCAACTCCCGAATACCGGAGGAACACTTTGTGTGCTACCAAACGTCACAACGTAACTGGGTGATTATAAAGGTGCTCTATAGGTGTCTCCGATGGTACTTGTTGAGTTGGCATAGATCAAGATTAGGATTTGTCACTCCGATTGTCGGAGAGGTATCTCTGGGCCCTCTCGGTAATGCACATCACTATAAGCCTTGCAAGCAATGCAACTAATGAGTTAGTTGTGGGATAGTGCATTACGAAACGAGTAAAGAGACTTGCCGGTAAAGAGATTGAACTATGTATTGGGATACCGACGATCGAATCTCGGGCAAGTACATACCGTTGACAAAGAGAACAATGTATAGTGTTATGCGGTTTGACCGATAAAGATCTTCGTAGAATATGTAGGAACCAATATTAGCATCCAGGTTCCGCTATTGGTTATTGACCGGAGACATGTCACGGTCATGTCTACATATTTCTCGAACCCGTAGGGTCCGCACGCTTGAAGTTCCGTGACGATCAGTTTTATGAGTTTATATGTTTTGATGTACCGAAGGTAGTTCAGAGTCCCGGATATGATCACGAACATGACGAGGAGTCTCGAAATGGTCGAGACATGAAGATTGATATATTGGAAGCCTACATTTGGACATCGGAAGAGTTCCGGGTGAAATCGGGATTTTACCGGAGTACCGGAGGGGTTACCGGAACCCCCCGGGGGCTAATGGGCCTTGTTGGGCCATAAGGGAAAGAGAGAGGGGTCGGCCTAGGGCAGGCAGTGCGCCCCCTCCCCTCTATCCGATTTGGACTAGGAGAGGGGGGTGGTGCCCCCCTTTCCTTCTCTTTCTCTCCCTTCCTTTCCCCCTCGTAGTAGGAGTAGGAAAGAGGGGAATCCTACTCCTACTAGGAGGAGGATTCCTCCTCCTGGTGCACCAACAAGGGCCGGCAGGCCTCCCCCTTGCTCCTTTATATACAGGGGCAGGGGGCACCTCTAGACACACAAGTTGATCACAAAGATCTCTCCCAGCCGTGTGCGGGGCCCCCTCCACCATAATCCACCTCGGTCATATGGTTGTCGCTTTATTGTATGCAATGCAATCACCCTGTAATTGCTTTACTTTATCAATAAGCGGTAGCGATAGTCATAGAAGCAATAGTTGGCGAGACAACAATGATGCTACGATGGAGATCAAGGTGTCGCGCCGGTGACGATGGTGATCATGACGGTGCTTCGGAGATGGAGATCACAAGCACGAGATGATGATGGACATATCATATCACTTATATTGATTGCATGTGATGTTTATCTTTTATGAATCTTATTTTGCTTTGATTAACGGTAGCATTATAAGATGACCTCTCACTAAATTTCAAGATAAAAGTGTTCTCCCTGAGTATGGACTATTGCCAAAGTTCGTCGTGCCAAGACACCACATGATGATCGGGTGTGATAAGCTCTAAGTCCATCTACAACGGGTGCAAGCTAGTTTTGCACACGCAGAATACTCGGGTTAAACTTGACGAGCCTAGCATATACAGATATGGTCTCGGAACACTGAGACCGAAAGGTCGAGCGTGAATCATATAGTAGATATGATCAACATAATGATGTTCACCATTGAAAACTACTCCATTTTACGTGATGATCGGTTATGGTTTAGTTGATATGGATCACGTTATTACTTAGATGATTAGAGGGATGTCTATCTAAGTGGGAGTTCTTAAGTCATATGATTAATTAAACTTAAATTTATCATGAACTTAGTACCTGGTAGTATTTGGTTGTCTATGTTGATTGTAGATAGATGGCCCGTGCTGTTGTTCCGTTGAATTTTAATGTGTTCCTTGAGAAAGCAAAGTTGAAAGATGATGGTAGCAATTACACGGACTGGGTCCATAACTTGAGGATTATCCTCATTGCTCCACAGAAGAATTACGTCCTGGAAGCACCACTGGGTGCCAGGCCTGCTGCTGATGACGTTAAGAACGTCTGGCAGAGTAAAGATGATGACTACTCGATAGTTCAGTGTGCCATGCTTCACGGCTTAGAACCGGGACTTCAACGATGTTTTGAACGTCATGAGCATATGAGATGTTCCAGGAGTTGAAGTTAATATTTCAAGCAAATGCCCGGATTGAGAGATATGAAGTCTCCAATAAGTTCTATAGCAGCAAGATGGAGGAGAATAGTTCTGTCAGTGAGCATATACTCAAAATGTCTGGGTATCATAATCAGTTAACTCAACTGGGAGTTAATCTTCCTATTGATAGTGTCATTGATAGAGTTCTCCAATCACTGCCACCAAGCTACAAAAGCTTCATGATGAGCTATAATATGCAAGGGATGAATAAGACAATTCCCGAGCTCTTCGCGATGCTAAAGGCTGCTGAGGTAGAAATCAAAAAGGAGCATCAAGTGTTGATGGTTAACAAAACCACCAGTTTCAAGAAAAAGGGTAAAGGGAAGAAGAAGGGGAACTTCAAGAAGAACAGCAAACAAGTTGCTGCTCAGGAGAAGAAACCCAAATTGGGACCTAAGCCTGAGACTGAGTGCTTCTACTGCAAACAGACTGGTCACTGGAAGCGGAACTGCCCCAAGTATTTGGCGGGTAAGAAGGATGGCAAGGTGAACAAAGGTATATGTGATATACATGTTATTGATGTGTACCTTACAAGAGCTCGCAGTAGCACCTGGGTATTTGATACTGGTTTTGTTGCTAATATTTGCATCTCGAAACAGGGACTACGGATTATGCAGAGACTGGCTAGGGACAAGGTGACGATGCGCGTGGGAAATGGTTCCAAAGTCGATGTGATCGTCGTCGGCACGCTACCTCTACATGTACCTTCGGGATTAATTTTAAACCTAAATAATTGTTATTTGGTGCCAGCGTTAAGCATGAACATTATATCTGGATCTTGTTTGATGCGAGATGGTTATTCATTTAAATTTGAGAATAATGGTTGTTCTATTTATATGAGTAATATCTTTTATGGTCATGCACCCTTGAGGAGTGGTCTATTTTTGTTGACTCTCGATAGTAGTGATACACATATTCATAATGTTGAAGCCAAAAGATGCAGAGTCGCTAATGATAGTGCAACTTATTTGTGGCACTGCCATTTGGGTCATATTGGTATAAAGCGCATGAAGAAACTCCATACTGATGGACTTTTGGAATCACTTCATTATGAATCACTTGGTACTTGCGAACCATGCCTTATGGGCAAGATGACAAAAACGCCGTTCTCCAGAACTACGGAGCGAGCAACAGATTTGTTGGAAATCATACATACTGATGTATGTGGTCCGATGAATATTGAGGCTCGCGGCGGGTATCGTTATTTTCTCACCTTCACAGATGATTTGAGCAGATATGGGTATATCTACTTGATGAAACATAAGTCTGAAACATTTGAAAAGTTCAAAGAATTTCAGAGTGAAGTGGACAATCATCGTAACAAGAAAATATGGTTTCTATGATCTGATCGTGGAGGAGAATATTTGAGTTACAAGTTTGGTCTACATTTGAAACAATGCGGAATAGTCTCGCAACTCACGCCACACGGAACACCACAGCGTAATGGTGTGTCCGAACGTCGTAATCATACTTTACTAGATATGGTGCAATCTATGATGTCCCTTACTGATTTACTGCTATCGTTTTGGGGTTATGCTTTAGAGACGACTGCATTGACGTTAAATAGGGCACCATCAAAATCTGTTGAGACGACGCCTTATGAACTATGGTTTGGCAAGAAACCAAAGTTGTCGTTTCTTAAAGTTTGGGGCTGCGAAGCTTATGTAAAAAAAACTTCAACCAGATAAGCTCGAACCCAAATCGGAGAAATGTGTCTTCATAGGATACCCAAAGGAAACTGTTGGGTACACCTTCTATCACGGATCCGAAGGCAAGACATTCGTTGCTAAGAATGGATCCTTTCTAGAGAAGAAGTTTCTCTCAAAAGAAGTGAGTGGGAGGAAAGTAGAACTTGATGAGGTAACTGTACCTGCTCCCTTATTGGAAAGTAGTTCGTCATAAAAACTGGTTCCTGTGACACCTACACCAATTAGTGAGGAAGCTAATGATGATGATCATGAAACTTCAGATCAAGTTACTACCGAACTTCGTAGGTAAACCAGAGCAAGATCCGCACCAGAGTGGTACGGTAATCCTGTTCTGGAAGTCATGTTACTTGACCATGACGAACCTACAAACTATGAGGAAGCGATGATGAGCCCAGATTCCGCAAAATGGCTTGAGGCCATGAAATCTGAGATGTGAACCATGTATGAGAACAAAGTGTGGACTTTGGTTGACTTGCTCGATGATCGACAAGCCATTGAGAATAAATGGATCTTTAAGAAGAAGACTGACACTGACGGTAATTTTACTGTCTATAAAGCTCGACTTGTTGTGGAAGGTTTTCGACAAGTTCAAGGAGTTGACTACAATGAGACCTTCTCACCAATAGCGATGCTTAAGTCCGTCCGAATCAAGTTAGCAATTACCGCATTTTATGATTATGAAATTTGGCAAATGGATGTAAAGACTGCATTCCTGAATGGATTTCTGGAAGAAGAGTTGTATATGATGCAACCTGAAGGTTTTGTTGATCCAAAGGGTACTAACAAAGTGTGCAAGCTCCAGCGATCCATTTATGGACTGGTGCAAGCCTCTCGGAGTTGGAATAAATGTTTTGATAGTGTGATCAAAGCATATGGTTTTATACAGACTTTTGGAGAAGCCTGTATTTACAAGAAAGTGAGTGGGAGCTCTGTAGCATTTCTAATATTATATGTGGATGACATATTGTTGATTGCAAATGATATAGAATTTCTGGATAGCATAAAAGGATATAATAAAAGTTTTTCAATGAAAGATCTCGGTGAAGCTGCTTATATATTGGGCATCAAGATCTATAGAGATAGATCAAGACGCTTAATTAGACTTTCACAAAGCACATACCTTGATAAAGTTTTGAAGAAGTTCAAAATGGATCAAGCTAAGAAAGGGTTCTTGCCTGTGTTACAATGTGTGAAGTTGAGTAAGACTCAATGCCCGACCACTGCAGAAAATAGAGGGAAAATGAAAATTGTTCCCTATGCTTCAACCATAGGCTCTATCATGTATGCAATGTTGTGTACCAGACCTAATGTGTGCCTTGCTATTAGCCTAGCAGGGAGGTACCAAAGTAATCCAGGAGTGGATCACTAGACAACGGTCAAGAACATCCTGAAGTACCTGAAAAGGACCAAGGATATGTTTCTCGTTTATGGAGGTGACAAAGAGCTCATCATAAATGGTTACATTGATCCAAGCTTTGACACTGATCCGGACAATTCTAAATCGCAAACCGGACACGTGTTTATATTAAACGGTGGAGTTGTCAGTTGGAGCAGTTCTAAACAGAGCGTCGTGGCGGGATCAACATGTGAAATGGAGTACATTGCTGCCTCGGAAGCAGCAAATGAAGGAGTCTAGATGAAGGAGTTCATATCCGATCTAGGTGTCATACCTAGTGCATCGGGTCCAATGAAAATCTTTTGTGACAATACTGGTGCAATTGCCTTGGCAAAGGAATCCAGATTTCACAAGAGAACCAAGCACATCAAGAGACGCTTCAACTCCATCCGGGATCAAGTCTAGGTGCGAGACATAGAGATTTGCAAGATACATACAGATCTGAATGTTGCAGACCCGTTGACTAAGACTCTTCCATGAGCAAAACATGATCAGCGCCAAGGCTCTATGGGTGTTAAAAACATTACTGTGTAATCTAGATTATTGACTCTAGTGCAAGTGGGAGGCTGCAGGAAATATGCCCTAGAGGCAATAATAAAGTTATTATTTATTTCCTTATATCATGATAAATGTTTATTATTCATGCTAGAATTGTATTAACCGGAAACATAATACATGTGTGAATACATAGACAAACATAGTGTCACTAGTATGCCTCTACTTGACTAGTTCATTGGTCAAAGATGGTTAAGTTTCCAAACCATAGACATGAGTTGTTATTTGATCAATGGGATCACATCATTAGGAGAATGATGTGATTGACCTGACCCATTCCGTTAGCTTACCACTTGATCATTTTTGTTTACTGCTATTGCTTTCTTCATGACTTATACATGTTCTTATGACTATGAGATTATGCAACTCCCGAATACCGGAGGAACACTTTGTGTGCTACCAAACGTCACAGCGTAACTGGGTGATTATAAAGGTGCTCTACAGGTGTCTCCGATGGTACTTGTTGAGTTGGTATAGATCAAGATTAGGATTTGTCACTCCGACTGTCGGAGAGGTATCTCTGGGCCCTCTCAGTAATGCACATCACTATAAGCCTTGCAAGCAATGCAACTAATGAGTTAGTTGCGGGATAGTGCATTAATAAACGAGTAAAGGGACTTTCCGGTAACGAGATTGAAGTAGGTATTAGGATACCAACGATCGAATCTCAGGCAAGTAACATACTGATGACAAAGAGAACAACGTATAGTGTTATGCGGTTTGACCGATAAAGATCTTCATAGAATATGTAGGAACCAATATGAGCATCCAGGTTCCGCTGTTGGCTATTGACCGGAGACATGCCACAGTCATGTCTACATAGTTCTCGAACCCGTATGGTTCGCACGCTTAAAGTTCTGTGACGATCAGTTTTATGAGTTTATATGTTTTGATGTACCGAAGGTAGTTCGGAGTCCCGGATATGATCACGAACATGACGAGGAGTCTCAAAATGATCGAGGCATGAAGATTGATATATTGGAAGCCTACATTTGGACATCAGAGGAGTTTCGAGTAAAATCGGGATTTTACCAGAGTACCGGAGGGGTTACCGGAACCCCCCGGGGGCTAATGGGCCTTGTTGGGCCGGCCTAGGGCAGGCAGCGCCCCC